>NW_028167173.1:10000-34766 GCF_964263955.1 Coregonus lavaretus | reverse complement strand
CATCTTTCTCTCTCTCTCTCTCTCTCTCTCTCTCTCTCTATCTCTCTCTCTCTCTCTCTCTCTCTCCTCTCTTGCTCTCTTTCTCTCAGAGTGGTGGAGTGATGAGGTGAAGGGGAAGAAGTGTAAGAGGAGGAGTCTTTCCCGGCCAGAGAGGAAGAAGAAGGCTGCCCTAGTGTCTGGTAATATTCATCTCTCCCTACTTCCCTCTTCCTTTCAGCCCTTTTTACATCAGCAGTGCTTATACAGAAACCCAGCCTAAACCCCAAACAGCAAGCAATGCAGATGTAGAAGCACGGTGACTAGGAAAAACTCAAACTCCCTAGAAAGGCAGGAACCTAGGAAGAAACCTAGAGAGGAACCAGGCTCTGAGGGGTGGCCAGTCCTCTTCTGGCTGTGCCGGCTGGAGATTATAACAGTACATGGCCATTAAGGCCAGATAGTTCTTCAAGATGTTCAAACATCCATAGATGACCAGCAGGGTCAAATAATAATCACAGTGGTTGTAGAGGGTGCAACAGGTCAGCACCTTCAGGAGTAAATGTCAGTTGTCTTTTCATAGCCAAGCATTCAGAGGTCGAGACAGCAGGTGCGGTAGAGAGAGAGAGAGAGAGAGTCGAAACAGCAGGTCCGGGATAAGGCAGCAGGTCCGGTGAGCAGGTCCGGGATAAGGCAGCAGGTCCGGTGAGCAGGTCCGGGATAAGGCAGCAGGTCCGGGATAAGGCATCAGGTCCGGGATAAGGCAGCAGGTCCGGGATAAGGCAGCAGGTCCGGGATAAGGCAGCAGGTCCGGGATAAGGCAGCAGATCCGATGAACAGGTCAGGGTTTCATAGCCGCAGGCAGAACAGCAGAAACTGGAGCATAACCAGGTGGACTGGGGACAGGGACAGGCAGGAGTCGTCAGGCCAGATAGTCCTGAGGCATGTACCTAGGGATTATGTCCTTCGGGAGGGGAAAGAGGGAGAGAGAGAGAATTAGGCCGATACCCACTATTGATCAAAATCCAGAAAAGAGCCTTTAAATTCTACAACCACCTAAAAGGAAGCGATTCCCAAACCTTCCATAACAAAGCCATCACCTACAGAGAGATGAACCTGGAGAAGAGTCCCCTAAGCAAGCTGGTCCTGGGACTTTATTCACAAACACAAACAGACCTCACAGAGCCCCAGGACAGCAACACAATTAGACCCAACCAAATCATGAGAAAACAAAAAGATAATTACTTGACACATTGGAAAGAATTTACAAAAAAACTGAGCAAACTAGAATGCTATTTGGCCTTAAACAAAGTACACAGTGGCAGAATACCTGACTGTGACTGACCCAAAATTAAGGAAATCTTTGACTATGTGCAGACTCAGTGAGCATAGCCTTGCTATTGAGAAAGGCCGCCATAGGCAGATCTGGCTCTCAAGAGAAGACAGGCTATGTGCACACTGCCCGCAAAATGAGGTGGAAACTGAGCTGCATTTCATAACTTCCTGCCAAATGTATGACCATATTAAAGACACATATTTCCCTCAGATTACACAGACCCACAAAGAATTAGAAAACAAACCCAATTTTGATAAACTCCCTTATCTACTGGGTGAAAAACCACAGTGTGCCATCACAGCAGCAATATTTGTGACCTGTTGCCAGAAGAAAAGAGCAACCAGTGATGAACAAACACCATTGTAAATACAACCCATATTTATATTTATTTATTTATTTTCTATTTTACTTTAACTATTTGCACATTATAACACTGTATATAGACATAATATGACATTTGAAATTTCTTTATTCTTTTTGAACTTTTCCGAGTGTAATGTTTACTGTAATTGTTTTATTGTTTAATTCACTTTTTGTTTATCACCTACTTCACTTGCTTTGGCAATGTAAACACGTTTCTCATGCCAATAAAGCCCCTTAAATTGAAATTGAATTGAATTGAGAGAGAGAGAGAGAGAGAGAGAGAGAGAGAGAGAGAGAGAGAGAGAGAGAGAGAGAGAGAGAGAGAGAGAGTGTGACCCAACCAAATCATGAGAAAACAAAAAGAGAATTACTTGACACATTGGAAAGAATTAACAAAAAAAGCAGAGCAAACTAGAATGCTATTTGGAGAATTAGAGGACACCAGATAAGACAATAACACCAGACTGACCCTATCCTCCTGGAACACAGACTATTGCGGCATAGGTACTGAAATTTGACAAGCTGACTTGTTGGAAAAGTGGCATCCTATGACTGTGCCACGTTGAAAGTCACTGAGCTCTTCAGTACGGGCCATTCTACCGCCAGTGTTTGTCTATGGAGATAACATGGCAGTGTGCTCGATTTTATACACCTGTCAGCAACGGGGGTGTGGCTGAAATAGCCAAATCCACTAATTTGAAGGGGTGTCCACATACTTGGGGCGGCAGGTAGCTTAGTGGGTAAGAGCGTTGTGCCAGTAACCGAAAGGTCACTGGTTCTAATCCCCGAGCCGACTAGGTGAAAAATCTGTCGGTGCCCTTAAGCAAGGCACTTAACCCTAATTGCTCCTGTAAGTCGCTCTGGATAAGAGCGTCTGCTAAATTACTAAAATGTAAATGTAAAAAATACTTTTGGTTATGTAGTGTATAAATGCAGTGCATTCGGAAAGTATTAAGACCCCTTGACTTTTTCCACATTTTGTTACGTTACAGCCTTACTCTAAAATTGATTAAATAAATACAAATCCTCATCAATCGACACACAATACCCCATAATGACAAAGCAAAAACAGGTTTTTAGAAATTTGAGCAAATTTATTAAAGATAAAAAACAGAAATACCTTATTTACATAACTATTCAGACCCTTCGCTATGAGACTCGATATTGAGCTCAGGTGCATCCTGTTTCCATTGATCATCCTTGAGATGTTTCTACAACTTGATTGGAGTCCACCTGTGGTAAATTCAAATGATTGGACATGATTTGGAAAGGCACACACCTGTCTATATAAGGTCCCACAGTTGACAGTGCATGTCAGCGCAAAAACCAAGCCATGAGGTCGAAGGAATTGTCCGTAGAGCTCCGAGACAGACATCTGGGTAAGGGTACCAAAAGATTTATGCAGCATTGAAGGTCCCCAAGAACACAGTGGCCTCCATCATTCTTAAATGGAAGAAGTTTGGAACCACTAAGACTCTTCCTAGAGCTGGCCGCCCGGCCAAACTGAGCAATCGGGGGAGAAGGGCCTTGGTCAGGGAGGTGACCAATAACCTGATGGTCACGCTGACCCAAGAAGACTCGAGGCTGTAATCGCTGTCAAAAGTGCTTCAACAAAGTACTGAGTAAAGGGTCTGAATACTTACGTAAATGTGGTATTTCAGTCAAAATTTGCTAAAATGTTTAAAAATGGTTTTTGCTTTGTCACTATGGGGTATTGTGTGTAGATTGATGAGGGGAAAAAAACATTTAATTCATTAGAATAAGGCTGTAACGTAACAAAATGTGGAAAAAGTAAAGGGGTCTGAATACTTTCCGAATGCACTGTATATATCAACGAATTAGCGAGGGAACTAGAACAGTCTGCAGCATCCGGCCTCACCCTACTAGAATCTGAAGTCAAATGTCTACTGTTTGCTGATGATCTGGTGCTTCTGTCACCAACCTACAGCAGCACCTAGATCTTCTGCACAGATTCTGTCAGACCTGGGCCCTGACAGTAAATCTCATTAAGACAAAAATAATGGTGTTCAAAAAAAGGTCCAGTTGCCAGGACCACAAATACAAATTCCATCTAGACAGCGTTGCCTTAGAGCACACAAAAAACTATACATACCTCGGCCTAAACATCAGCGTCACAAGTAACTTCCACAAAGCTGTGAACGATCTGAGAGACAAGGCAAGAAGGGCCTTCTATGCCATCAAAAGAAACATAAAATTCGAAATACCAATTAGGATCTGGCTAAAAATACTTGAATCAGTTATAGAACCCATTGCCCTTTATGGTTGTGAGGTCTGGGGTCCGCTCACCAACCAATAATTCACAAAATGGGACAAACACCAAATTGAGACTCAGTGTACAACGTAAAACACCAAATAATGCACGTAGAGCAGAATTAGGCCGATACACGCTAATGATCAAAATCCAGCAAAGAGCCGTTAAATACTTTCTGAATGCACTGTATACATTGCCTAGTGAAAGTCTACACACCCATCTTAAATGTACATCGCTGCCGGTGGCAAGCATACCCATAACATGATGCTGCCACCACAATACTTGAAAATACAGAGGGTTCAACAACATTGCTGACCTGTATGACAAAGTGAAAAGAAGGTAGTGTGTGTGTTCGAAAAAAATCAGATCATCCATTCTGTTTGCAACATGGCTGTTACTGCAAGACAACACAGCAAATACATGTTTTGGCCAAAATTAAAAACTACAGGCTTGAGTTAAAATCCAGTACAACAAATCACAGAGTGAAGCCCTTTTGTATGTTGTAGTATTGTGGTCGAAGCATCATATGGGTATGCTTGTCAGCTGGCAGGGATGTACATTTTAGACTGCTCGTCACCGGCAGGGACTGGGGAGTTTGTCAGGATATAATTAAATATGAAAGGAGCAAAGCCAAGGTAAAAAGTTAAGAGGAAAACCTGCCTCAGTCTTTTGAAAAGCTAACCCTGTGATAGATTTCTACTTTTCAGCAGGACAATTATAATATAATAATTATAATATGCCATTTAGCAGACGCTTTTATCCAAAGCGACTTACAGTCATGTGGGCATACATTTTTACGTATGGGTGGTCCCGGGGATCGAACCCGCTACCCTGGCGTTACAAGCGCCGTGCTCTACCAATTGAGCTTCAGAGGACCACAAATTACACCAATGTTAACGTCAAAGAGACCAGAATGGCTTCCCAAGAGATGTTGAGTGTTCCTGAGATGTCCAGCCTCAGACCTGACCTAAATTAGCTTGAATATTTCTTGAATATGGCTGTCCATCAATGACTCCCACCCAAATGGGCGGCAGGTAGCTTTAGTGGTTAAGAGCGTCGTGCCAGTAACCGAAAGGTCGCTGGTTCTAATCCCCGAGCCGACTAGGTGAAAAATCTGTCGATGTGCCCTTGAGCAAGGCACTTAACTCTAATTGCTCCTGTAAGTCGCTCTGGATAAGAGCGTCTGCTAAATGACTCTCTCTCTCTCTCTATTCTCTCTGTCTCTCTCTCTCTCTTCCTCTCTCTCTCTCTGTCTCTCTCTCTCTCTCCCTCTCTCTCTCTCTCTCTCTCTCTCTGTCTCTCTCTCTCTCTCTCTCTTGCTCATGTTCTCTCCATCTCTCTCTCTCTCTCTCTCTCTCTCTCTCGCTCTCTCTCTCTCTCTCTTGCTCATGTTCTCTCCATCTCTCTCTCTCTCTCTCTCTCTTGCTCATGTTCTCTCCATCTCTCTCTCTCTCTCTCTCTCTCTCTCTCTCTCTCTCTCTCTCTCTCTCTCTTCTCTCTCTCTCTCTCTCTCTCTCTCTCCTCTCTCTCTCTCTCTCTCTCTCTCTCTCAGGCCCATTCATCGTCTACATGTTGAGAGACATTGATATCCTGGAAGACTGGGCAGCTATCAAGAAGGTACATATCTGAATATTATGTTGATGTGTGTGTTCGTCCATTCTAGACAGCTATATAAAAAAAAAAAGGTACACAATTATCAATAACATTCACTATTAATATGATCAATGATCAATACAGTTTGTGTGTGCGTGCGTGTGCGTGTGCGTGTGTGTGTGTGTATCAGAACTGAGGGAACTCTGTCTGTCTGTCTTTCAGGCTAAAGCAGCACTGACGCTGCTAAAGAAGAAAACAGACAGTAAGTTTGTGTGTTGTGTGTTTGTGTGTTTGTTTGTGTGTTTGTGTGTGTTGTGTGTTTGTGTGTGTTTGTGTGTTTGTGTGTTTTTGTGTGTTTGTGTGTGTTTGTGTGTGTGTGTGTTTGTGTGTGTTTGTGTTTTTTTGTGTGTTTGTTTGTTTTGTGTGTTTGTGTGTGTTTGTGTTTTTGTGTGTTTGTGTGTTTTTGTGTGTTTGTGTGTTTTTGTGTGTTTGTGTGTTTGTGTGTGTTTGTGTGTGTTTGTGTGTTTGTGTGTGTTTTGTGTGTTTGTGTGTTTGTGTGTGTTTGTGTGTTTGTGTGTGTTTGTGTGTTTGTGTGTGTTTGTGTGTTTGTGTGTCAGAGGATTTGCCAGAAACATTATTGACAGCATTAATCAGTCAATAAACATAATTAGTACAATACAGTGAGGGAAAAAAGTATTTGATCCCCTGCTGATTTTGTACGTTGGCCCACTGACAAAGACATGATCAGTCTATCATTTTAATGGTAGGTTTATTTGAACAGTGAGAGACAGAATAAAAAAATTAAAAATCCAGAAAAACGCATGTCAAACATTTTATAAATTGATTTGCATTTGAATGAGGGAAATAAGTATTTTACCCCCTCTCAATCAGAAAGTTTCTGGCTCCCAGGTGTCTTTTATACAGGTAACGAGCTGAGATTAGGAGCACACTCTTAAAGGGAGTGCTCCTAATCTCAGCTAGTTACCTGTATAAAAGACACCTGTCCACAGAAGCAATCAATCAATCAGATTCCAAACTCTCCACCATGGCCAAGACCAAAGAGCTCTCTAAGGATGTCAGGGACAGCTTGGTGAGAAGTTGACAACAGTTGGTGTGATTATTCGCAAATGGAAGAAACACAAAAGAACTGTCAATCTCCCTCGGCCTGGGGCTCCATGCAAGATCTCACCTTGTGGAGTTTCAATGATCATGAAAACGGTGAGGAATCAGCCCAGAACTACATGGGAGGATCTTGTCAATGATCTCAAGGCAGCTGGGACCATAGTCACCAAGAAAACAATTGGTAACACACTACGCCGTGAAGGACTGAAATCCTGCAGCGCCCGCAAGGTCCCCCTGCTCAAGAAAGCACATATACAGGCCCGTCTGAAGTTTGCCAATGAACATTTGAGTGATTCAGAGGAGAACTGGGTGAATGTGTTGTGGTCAGATGAGACCAAAATCGAGCTCTTTGGCATCAACTCAACTCCCCGTGTTTGGAGGAGGAGGAATGATGCCTATGACCCCAAGAACACCATCCCCACCGTCAAACATGGAGGTGGAAACATTATGCTTTGGGGGTGTTTTTCTGCTAAGGGGACAGGACAACTTCACCGCATCAAAGGGACGATGGACGGGGCCATGTACCGGCAAATCTTGGGTGAGAACCTCCTTCCCTCAGCCAGGGCATTGAAAATGGGTCGTGGATGGGTATTCCAGCATGACAATGACCCAAAACACACGGCCAAGGCAACAAAGGAGTGGCTCAAGAAGAAGCACATTAAGGTCCTGGAGTGGCCTAGCCAGTCTCCAGACCTTAATCCCATAGAAAATCTGTGGAGGGAGCTGAAGGTTCGAGTTGCCAAACGTCAGGCTCGAAACCTTAATGACTTGGAGAAGATCTGCAAAGAGGAGTGGGACAAAATCCCTCCTGAGATGTGTGCAAACCTGGTGGCCAACTCCAAGAAACGTCTGACCTCTGTGATTGCCAACAAGGGTTTTGCCACCAAGTACTAAGTCGTGTTTTGCAGAGGGGTCAAATACTTATTTCCCTCATTAAAATGCAAATCAATTTTATACATTTTGACATGCGTTTTTCTGGATTTATTTGTTGTTATTCTGTCTCTCACTGTTCAAATAAACCTACCATTAAAATTATAGACTGATCATGTCTTTGTCAGTGGGCAAATGTACAAAATCAGCAGGGGATCAAATACTTTTTTCCCTCACTGTAGGAGTATAATAAACATCATTAGTACAATAGGAGTATCATAACTGCTTATTGTGTGTGTTTCAATATAACATTATAATTGGAAGAGAAAAGTGGAAGCTGAATTGTAGAAGTACTAAATCTGTGATAATAGTGTGAAGTTTAAAGTGCTCTCTTTTGTTCTGTTCTCTCTCTCTCTCTGTCTCTCTGTCTCTCTCTCTCTCTCTCTCTCTCTCTCTCTCTCTCTCTCTCTCTCTCTCTCTCTTTCTCTCTCTCTGTCTCTCTGTCTCTCTGTCTCTCTCTCTCTCTCTCTCTCTCTCTCTGTCTCTCTCTCTGTCTCTCTCTCTCTGTCTCTCTCTCTCTCTCTCTCTCTCTCTCTCTCTCTCTCTCTCTCTGTCTCTCTCTCTCTCTCTGTCTCTCTCTGTCTGTCTCTCTCTGTCTCTCTCTCTGTCTCTCTGTCTCTCTCTCTCTCTCTCTCTCTCTCTCTCTCTCTCTCTCTCTCTCTCTCTCTCTCTCTCTGTCTCTCTCTGTCTCTCTCTCTCTCTCTCTGTCTCTCTCTGTCTCTCTCTCTCTCTCTCTCTCTCTCTCTCTCTCTCTCTCTCTCTCTCTCTCTCTGTCTCTGTCTCTCTCTCTCTGTCTCTCTGTCTCCCTCTCCCTCTCTCAGAGCGGTGATAACAGAGGAGTGTGTCTCAGATGTCTAGATGAACCAAAGTCTCTGAGCTGCAGAAGAGAACTTACAACAACAGAACAGTCTTGAGCGCAGCCCAGTCTGAGACTACTATTTAATACAAAGCACTTCAGTAGGGTCTTGTTCAGTAGGGCATACTGGAACAAAACATTTTGCAACAGAAAATGTAAATCTGTCTTCTTATTAGACATGTTCAGGAGAGTACCTCCCTGTTTCAAACCGTTTTGTCCCTACTGAACACAGCCCATACTATGAATACAAAACAGCAGATTGATCACCTTTAGGGTCTGATTCCTCTATCACACTATGGTCCAGTTATCTCTAGGTTCTGATTCATCTATCACACTATGGTCCAGTTATCTTTAGGTTCTGATTCATCTATCACACTATGGTCCAGTTATCTTTAGGTTCTGATTCTGTGCTAAGCGATTAACCAAAATGTTGGTTTCTAAACAACTAATCGACCAACGTCGGTTAAATTATTAGAATTCCATTTCGTTCATTTTTTCCCCCCCCTGTGAGCTCAATGTGCAGTTTCTCTAGAGATAAATCAGATCAAGCCCAAAGTGTGCGATGTAGTACGGAGTTGTAGTTTCTTACAGGCTACATGGTAATTAACTACAATGACCATAATCCATTGCGAACCTACTTGTCCAGTCTGGAGAGGGAGAGGAGGGAGAGAGCGATACAGAGCAGCTGCTTCGAGATATCTCTACCTAAAAAGAAAATACATGATCTAAGTGATTGATAGTTGGTATTCAGCAGTCATAAAAGTATACCCTTATTTACTTTGAAGAACTACTAAAATAGTGATTTAGTCAGGCAGCAGCTCCGTAGAGATGAGATGATGACTTGGAATGAAATAATAAAGTCATCAAATAAAACTAATGTAATATACACAACAACTGGAATATTCTATTAAAGTAAAGTCATGTGAATAACTGATGGTTAATAAGTGATAAGCAGTAATGGACAGTCACTACCATCATGGGACTTTTATTAATAGTTTTATTCTGTGTTACAGCATTCAACCCACATAATGCATTGGGCATTTAATGTTTAAAAATAATATAATAATCAAATCCGAAATAAAAAAAACGTGATTATTTTTCAAAAATCGAACCGAAACCGAACCGACCTCAAAAAGCACTAATTGCTCAGCACTAGTTAACAGACTATGGACCAGTTACCCAGACCCCAATACACACTATGGACCAGTTACCCAGACCCCAATACACACCATGGACCAGTTACCCAGACCCAGATCTCAATACACACTATAATGTATGAGAGGGAACAGTCCCTGTCAACTTCAAACACAACTAATGGGTGAATCTTTCCTTGGTTCCTTGAGTCTGAATGCGTTACTAACCCAGCAAACAGCGTTAATGTACAGTGTGGCTCAACTGTGATAAATACATTTTTTCTCTCCTTTTCTGGCCCCTACTTGGACATTTTAATTGGAAATACATTTCAACAAGTGGCACAATTGAGAGTTGTTATGTATCATGTAACTTTCCTTATGATGGTGATATGTCACCTTAAGTAGCTTTATGAGATCCTTATGACAGGTCTATGTCTGCCTGGATACCAAAACATTTTAGGCCCAGCTGGTTTTTACTGCTTCTTTTCTAACAATTTTGCACCAGAAAAAAAATACCCCAAATTTCTCTCTCTGGTAAAATATATGTTTTTGTTACAAAAAAAGAAAGAAATAATGCCATCTAACCACAAAATACTACGTGTTTCCCTTTAAGATTATTTCCCAGGAAGAATGTGGAGAAAAAGGCCCCGCCTGTAGGCTACAATGGTAGGGAAAACCCTGCAATACAAAACGACTGTACTTAACCTGCAGTATTACTACTGTAACTATACTGTTTCTATGGCTACCACAGGCTTTTATTTAAGATGTTTTTATTCCTATAACGACCATGTATTTATAAAGATTTAGTAAGATGAATGATTAAATTTCAATCTTTTATGAGATGAGGGTGTTCATTACTGTTAACCATTCCTCATTTTTATTTTATTAGTGTGTGTGTGTGTGTTCATGCATGTGTGTGTGTGTTTGTGTCTGAGAGAGAAAGCGTGGTACAGTGAGGGGAAAAAAGTATTTGGTCCCCTGCTGATTTTGTACGTTTGCCCACTGACAAAGACATGATCAGTCTATAATTTTAATGGTAGGTTTATTTGAACGGTGAGAGACAGAATAACAACAAAAAAAATCCAGAAAAACGCATGTCAAAATGTTATAAATTGATTTGCATTTTAATGAGGGAAATAAGTATTTGACCCCTCTGCAAAACATGACTTAGTACTTGGTGGCAAAACCCTTGTTGGCAATCACAGAGGTCAGACGTTTCTTGTAGTTGGCCACCAGGTTTGCACACATCTCAGGAGGGATTTTGTCCCACTCCTCTTTGCAGATCTTCTCCAAGTCATTAAGGTTTCGAGCCTGACGTTTGGCAACTCGAACCTTCAGCTCCCTCCACAGATTTTCTATGGGATTAAGGTCTGGAGACTGGCTAGGCCACTCCAGGACCTTAATGTGCTTCTTCTTGAGCCACTCCTTTGTTGCCTTGGCCGTGTGTTTTGGGTCATTGTCGTGCTGGAATACCCATCCTCGACCCATTTTCAATGCCCTGGCTGAGGGAAGGAGGTTCTCACCCAAGATTTGACGGTACATGGCCCCATCCATCGTCCCTTTGATGCGGTGAAGTTGTCCTGTCCCCTTAGCAGAAAAACACCCCCAAAGCATAATGTTTCCACCTCCATGTTTGACAGTGGGGATGGTGTTCTTGGGGTCATAGGCAGCATTCCTCCTCCTCCAAACACGGCGAGTTGAGTTGATGCCAAAGAGCTCGATTTTGGTCTCATCTGACCACAACACTTTCACCCAGTTCTCCTCTGAATCATTCAGATGTTCATTGGCAAACTTCAGACGGGCCTGTTATGTGCTTTCTTGAGCAGGGGGACCTTGCAGGCGCTGCAGGATTTCAGTCCTTCACGGCGTAGTGTGTTACCAATTGTTTTCTTGGTGACTATGGTCCCAGCTGCCTTGAGATCATTGACAATATCCTCCCGTGTAGTTCTGGGCTGATTCCTCACCGTTCTCCTGATCATTGCAACTCCACGAGGTGAGATCTTGCATGGAGCCCCAGGCCGAGGGAGATTGACAGTTCTTTTGTGTTTCTTCCATTTGCAAATAATCGCACCAACTATTGTCACCTTCTCACCAAGCTGCTTGGCGATGGTCTTGTAGCCCATTCCAGCCTTGTGTAGGTCTACAATCTTGTCCCTGACATCCTTGGAGAGCTCTTTGGTCTTGGCCATGGTGGAGAGTTTGGAATCTGATTGATTGATTGATTGCTTCTGTGGACAGGTGTCTTTTATACAGGTAACAAACTGAGATTAGGAGCACTCCCTTTAAGAGTGTGCTCCTAATCTCAGCTCGTTACCTGTATAAAAGACACCTGGGAGCGCTTTCTGATTGAGAGGGGGTCAAATACTTATTTCCCTCATTAAAATGCAAATCAATTTATAACATTTTTGCCATGGGTTTTTCTGGATTTTCTGGATCAAATACTTTTTTCCCCTCACTGTATGTGTGTGTGTGAGCGAGAGTGAGAGCATATGGGAGTGTATAAATGTGTGAGAGAGAGAGAGAGAGAGAGAGAGAGAGAGAGAGAGAGAGAGAGAGAGAGAGAGCAGAGAGACAGAGAGAGAGAGAGAGCGCTTATCATCTCCCGTCTGGATTACTGCAACTCGCTGAATTTGTCATCTCCCGTCTGGATTACTGCAACTCGCTGTTGGCTGGGCTCCCTGCATGTGCCATTAAACCCCTACAACTGATCCAGAACGCTGCAGCCCGTCTGGTGTTCAACCTTCCCAAGTTCTCTCACGTCACCCCGCTCCTCCGCACACTCCACTGGCTTCCAGTTGAGGCTCGCATCTACTACAAAACCATGGTCCTTGCCTACGGAGCTGTGAGGGGAACGGCACCTTCTTACCTTCAGGCTCTGATCAGACCCTACACCCAAACGAGGGCACTACGTTCATCCACCTCTGGCCTGCTAGCTCCCCTACCTCTACGGAAGCACAGTTCCCGCTCAGCCCAGTCAAAGCTATTCGCTGCTCTGGCACCCCAATGGTGGAACAAGCTCCCCCACGACGCCAGGACAGCGGAGTCACTCACCACCTTCCGGAGACACTTGAAACCCCACCTCTTTAAGGAATACCTGGAATAGTATAACAGTAATCCTTCTACCCCCCCCCCCCCCCCCCCCCCCCCTTTTACTACTACGGTCTTTTGTCTAAACTAACACCTGACTTATTTCACCTGCTAGCACTGACTTGTTTAAAGAAATGTACTTACTGTGATCGAGATGTAGTTGTCCCTGATTGCACTGAATTTGCTCGCAGCTGCTTGTTTGAAGAAGTGTACTTACTGTGATCAATATGTGCTTGTCCCACTGGCTATCCTAAGTTGAATGCACCAATTTGTAAGTCGCTCTGGATAAGAGCGTCTGCTAAATGACTTAAATGTAAATGTATTAAAACCAAATGGGTATTTCTACAGTGTTGCTGCACTACCTTGAATTCACCACCAGGGACCTTCACAACGCCATTCATTTATTATCAGGGCGCACTACCTCGTATTAACCACTAGATGGCGACATAGTATTATAATTGAGTTCGATGGCGTTCAAACCAACACAAGGCTCCAAACCCTCGTCCACAGGAGTCAACCCTCTTTTAAACTGTTAATTCAACACTCGAGAGGGATTAACTGAAATTGAGAAGTTTGAATTTCATAATATTAATTTGTAAGTGTTGGAATGGGAATCAAACAAAGTCCCATTAGGCAGGCTTGTTTCCAGTGTTTGAGTTTAATATCGGGTAACCCCGAGTTCTATGTAAAGCTGTACAGTAATGGATAGCCTTGTGCTGTGGAGACTTAGTGAGTGTGTGTGTGCACGCGCTGTTGCGACTAGAGGGGCTAATTCATAGGTGTGTGTGCGTGTGTGTGTTTCTGTGTGTGTGTGTGTGTGTGTGTGTGTGTGTGTGTGTAGACTACAGGGCCTAATCATGAGAGAGTAGATTAATAGGGGTTATTAGCCATGCAGAACGCTAAACGATACATTTAGAGCTTCTAGAGTTCTGGGAATACTTTCAGAATTAAGTTTATAATCCTGAGCGGATAGACAGGGTTAGCATTCTGAGGGGATAGACAGGGTTAGCATTCTGAGGGGATAGACAGGGTTAGCATTCTGAGGGGATAGACAGGGTTAGCATTCTGAGGGGATAGACAGGGTTAGCATTCTGAGGGGATAGACAGGGTTAGCATTCTGAGGGGATAGACGGGGTTAGTCTGGAGACCTTTGGTGAATCATCCTGTAAGCTGTAGAGGCTGATGTGATACTCACACACACACGCTGAGTAAGCACTGGAGCAAATTATGAGGCAGGGAGGGAGGGAGGGATGGAGGGAGAGAGGGAGGGATGGAGGGAGAGAGTGAAGGGGAGGGATGGAAGTGAGTGGAGTGAGGGGAGGGAGGGCGGGAGAGAGTGAAGGGGAGGGATGGAAGTGAGTGGAGTGAGGGGAGGGAGAGAGGGATGGAGGGAGAGAGAGATGGAGGGAGAGAGTGAAGGGGAGGGATGGAAGTGAGTGGAGTGAGGGGAGGGAGAGAGGGATGGAGGGAGAGAGAGATGGAGGGAGAGAGTGAAGGGGAGGGATGGAGGGAGTGGAGCGAAAAAGTGAAGTTCCTTCCTTCCTTCCTCCTTTCCTTTTTTCTCATAGTTCCTATGCAGTGACTGTCTTATGGTTCCTATACAGTGACTGTCTTATGGTTCCTATACAGTGACTGTCTTATGGTTCCTATACAGTGACTGTCTTATGGTTCCTATACAGTGACTGTCTTATGGTTCCTATACAGTGACTGTCTTATGGTTCCTATACAGTGACTGTCTTATGGTTCCTATACAGTGACTGTCTTATGGTTCCTATACAGTGACTGTCTTATGGTTCCTATACAGTGACTGTCTTATGGTTCCTATGCAGTGACTGTCTTATGGAGGTGATCTCACTCAGAGTTGCAGTGTAGGAGGTATTCCCTATTTATTGCACCCTATTCCCTATGGTTCTGGTCAAAAGTAGTGCACTATATAGGGAACAAGGTGCCATTTGGGACGTCTCCGTAGACCTGTCTAGAGATGTCATAGAAATATGCTTGTCAGAAGCTAAAGCTGTTAGATGGTGTTATAGAAATAGACATGTCAGAAGTTGTCACAATGAAGTTAGATGGAAAACTCCCTTCTGTCAGCTTACAGTTTTGCTCCAAAGACTCTACCTCTCTCTCTCACGTAGACACACACACACACACACAGGTGTGTTGACACACATGCTCGCACACGCGCACACACACACACACACACACAGGCTGGTGCCAAAGATTTCCGTCACACCCCACCATTCTCTTCACAGAGCTCTGCACAAATCTTTATCCTTGTACGGGAATGAGACATTTCATAGTGAGAATCGAGGAATATCTTGTTAATTTAATTTAATTTGAGTAGTGACAGCTTCCACTTTGACACATTGAATTAACAATGAATCACTGAATCACTTTCGCTTGGGCTAAATGTCAATACTATATAGCGAGAAAGGCAGGGAGGTAGACAGAGAGAGAGAGAGAGATAATAAGAGAAATAGATCATGCAGTAGAGAGATATATAGAGGGATAGAGAGAGCAATAGATGGAGAGATTGTAGAAGGATGAGGGAGGGATATATTCTGTAACAGGAGAGAAGAGAGATAATACAACAGATAGAAGACAGAGAGAGAGAGAGAGAAGAGGGATGGATAGAGAGATGGAGAGAGGGATGGATAGAGAGATGGATAGAGGGATGGAGAGAGGGATGGATAGAGAGATGGAGAGAGGGATGGATAGAGAGATGGATAGAGAGATGGAGAGAGGGATGGATAGAGAGATGGAGAGAGGGATGGATAGAGGATGGATAGAGAGATGGATAGAGGGATGGATAGAGGGATGGATAGAAGGATGGATAGAGAGATGGAGAGAGGGATGGATAGAAGGATGGATAGAGGGATGGAGAGAGGGATGGATAGAGAGATGGATAGAGGGATGGATGAGGGATGGATAGAAGGGATAGAGAGATGGAGATGGCATCAGTGTCACCAGGTGTTGAAGTGGGAAGCGTGTGGACCATTAGTGATCCAGACAGAAGAGAGACAGAAAGGACGCCACAGCTGTAGGGACTAGACACTATTACTCCTCTCTCTCTCTGTGTCTCTCTGTGTCCTCTCTGTGTCTCTCTGTGTCTCTCTCTGTGTCTCTGTGTCTCTCTGTGTCTCTCTGTGTCTCTCTCTGTGTCTCTCTGTGTCTCTCTCTGTGTCTCTCTGTGTCTCTCTATGTGTCTCTCTGTGTCTCTCTGTGTCTCTCTGTGTCTCTCTGTCTCTCTGTGTCTCTCTCTGTGACTCTCTGTGTCTCTCTCTGTGTCTCTCTGTGTCTCTCTCTGTGACTCTCTCTGTGTGTGTGTCTCTCTCTCTCTCTCTCTCTCTCTCTCTCTCTCTCTCTCTCTCCTTCTACTCCCTCGCTCTCTCTCCCCCTTCATATATCTCATTCTTTTCTCACCCCCTCTCCAGAATCTAACCTCTTAACAGTCTCTATTCATCTGTTTTTCACTCCCTCTCTCTCTTTGTTTATCTGTTTTTCTCTCCCTCGCTGTTAATCTGTTTTTGTGTGTACATTTTTGTGAGTGTGTGTGTGTGTGTGTGTGTGTGTGTGTGTACGTGTGTGAGTGTGTGTGTTGTACGTGTGTGAGTGTGTGTGTGTGTACGTGTGTGTGTGTGTACGTGTGTGAGTGTGTGTGTGTGTGTGTGTGTACGTGTGTGAGTGAGGTGTGTGTGTGTGTGTGTGTGTGTACGTGTGTGAGTGTGTGTGTGTGTCATCCACTTCACTGAGCTGATATCCCAATCGGAACATAATAGTATTTATAGCTATTACATGACTGGTTGATTATGAGTGACTTGAAAGCTGTGTTACCATGAGGAAGCATACACTGTGTGTGTGTGTGTGTGTGTGTTAGTGTGTGTGTGTGTGAGAGAATGTGTTTGTAAGCATGTGTGTGTGTGTGCATGCAAGTGTTTATGTGTATGTGTTTGGAGGCATGTGTAAGTGGTGCGTTCATTTTAACGAAGCGGAAATGACGGTAATTAACTAAACACATTTATTCTGCAGCAGAGAGGAGAGAGAGAGAGAGAGAGAGAGAGAGAGAGAGAGAGAGAGAGAGAGAGAGAGAGAGAGAGAGAGAGAGAGAGAGAGAGAGAGAGAGAGAGAGAGAGAGAGAGAGAGAGAGAGAGAGAGGAGAGAGAGAGAGAGAGAGAGAGAGAGAGAGAGAGAGAGAGAGAGAGAGAGAGAGAGAGAGAGAGGTGGGAAAATTATATATCTGGAAGAGACAGAAAAGGAGGTAAAGTAGAGAGTGAAAAACGAGCGGGAGAGCTGGGCGAAGATACATCATTTTGGTGAAGGACAGAGAGAACAATAGGAGGAAGGTAATAGGGAGAGTGTTGAGGAGACGAGGAGATGAGGAGACGAGGAGACGAGGAGATGAGGAGACAAGGAGACTAGGAGACAAGGATATTAGGAGACGAGGAGAAGAGGAGATGAGGAGACGAGGAGATGAGGAGAGCAAGAAACGATAGAGAGATCAAGAGGAGGAAATAGAGAAAAGAGGAGGGAGAAGGATGGGGACAAGAGGGAGGAGGGAGGATGGGGACAAGAGGGAGGGAGGGAGGATGGGGACAGGAGGGAGGGAGGGAGGGAGGATGGGGACAGGAGGGAGGGAGGGAGGATGGGGACTGGAGGGAGGGAGGATGGGGACAGGAGGGAGGGAGGATGGGGACAGGAGGGAGGGAGGGAGGGAGGGAGGAGGGGACAGGAGGGAGGGAGGATGGGGACAGGAGGGAGGGAGGATGGGGACAGGAGGGAGGGAGGATGGGGACAGGAGGGAGGGAGGATGGGGACAGGAGGGAGGGAGGATGGGGACAGGAGGGAGGGAGGATGGGGACAGCAAAGGACAGATAGAAAAAGAGAGGGAACAGGTGGAGCGAGGAGACATTAAGAATTACAGCACATCAACAGTGTGTGTGTGTGTGCGTGCGTACGTGCGTACGTGCGTGTGTGCATGTTTGTGTGTGCATGCGTGACTGCCAATGATAGCAGGAATTGGTTTGCACACACACACCCTCAGGGTACCATGATGTCGGCGATGAGAGGGGGATCCTCGGGGCTACCAAGCCCAGTACAGACAGCTGCTATTGGGCATAGCAAATACTTGATCCCCAGGCTCCATGTAGGCTCCAGATATTACAAGGCCCAGCTATAACAAACCACCAGACCGATGTCTACATCTCCTCTGCATAACAAAACATCTAGCCTTCAACCAACCTTGTGTGAGTGTGTGCAACCAGCTCACACGGTCTCACGTCAGAATTAGATGCTCATCCATGTTTCTGAAACGTCAAATTAAGAGTGTTTCCAAACGTCACATTTCTAAGTGTTAAAGGTCAAGTTTAGGTATTAACGCTGAATGGATAAGGTGAGGGTTAAGGTTTGTGACATTTCTAAATCAACTTTCTATCGCTGGATTCAAACTGGCAACCTTTGGAATCAGAGGCAGGCGCTTATCCCCCGTCCACAATGCTCTAGCAAAACCGAAACCTACTTGAAGGTAACAGCGCTCACTGTTGCCCCCTAGTGGCCAGTTTCCTCGCCATCTCCGTCCTCAGACGTGGATGTACGTCAAATTCTGACTTGTATCACGGGTGACCTGGTTGAATAATTACATGGTTTTCAGATTCTTCAGTATTGGAAAATACCAGGCATTTTATAGAACCCTTTCCACGTTGGGTTTTACCTGGAAGCAAAAAGGGTTATCCTATGGGGACAGCCGAAGAATCCTATTGGAACACTTTTTTCTAAGTGTGTAGGGTTAGAGTTATAGTTGAAGCTAGGGTTAGGGTTGAACCAGGATATGGACATGAAGCCAGAGTTAGGGTTGAACCGGGATGTGGACATGAACCTGGAGTTAGGGTTGAACCGGGATGTGGACATGAACCTGGAGTTAGGGTTGAACCGGGATATGGACATGAACCTGGAGTTAGGGTTGAACCGGGATATGGACATGAAGCCAGAGTTAGGGTTGAACCGGGATGTGGACATGAACCTGGAGTTAGGGTTGAACCGGGATGTGGACATGAAGCCAGAGTTAGGGTTGAACAGGGATGTGGACATGAAGCCAGAGTTAGGATTGAACCGGGATGTGGACATGAAGCCAGAGTTAGGGTTGAACCGGGATGTGGACATGAACCTGGAGTTAGGGTTGAACCGGGATGTGGACATGAACCTGGAGTTAGGGTTGAACCGGGATGTGGACATGAAGCCAGAGTTAGGGTTGAACCGGGATGTGGACATGAAGCCAGAGTTAGGGTTGAACCGGGATGTGGACATGAAGCCAGAGTTAGGGTTGAACCGGGATGTGGACATGAAGCTAGAGTTAGGGTTGAACCGGGATGTGGACATGAAGCCAGAGTTAGGCTTGAACCGGGATGTGGACATGAAGCCAGAGTTAGGATTGAACCGGGATGTGGACATGAACCTGGAGTTAGGGTTGAACCGGGATGTGGACATGAAGCCAGAGTTAGGGTTGAACCGGGATGTGGACATGAAGCCAGAGTTAGGGTTGAACCGGGATGTGGACATGAACCTGGAGTTAGGGTTGAACCGGGATGTGGACATGAAGCCAGAGTTAGGGTTGAACCGGGATGTGGACATGAAGCCAGAGTTAGGGTTGAACCGGGATGTGGACATGAACCTGGAGTTAGGGTTGAACCGGGATGTGGACATGAAGCCAGGGTTAGGGTTGAACCGGGATGTGGACATGAGGCTAGGTTTTTTATTTTATTTTATTTTTAAAAAATTTAGGGGGCGGATCAGCTTTAATATTGCAGATAGATTATAACTTCCATCAATGTAATTGTCTGCATCACTTCCAATCCCCCATATGTTTTTTTCTCTCGCTAATATATATATATATATATACACATAAATACATACACATATATATATATATATATATATATATATATATATATATATATATATATATATATACATACACATACATACACATATACATATCCTTTTAAAAATATATTTCCCTTTATTACTTTCCAACCCCACCACGCCTTCCCTAATTGGAGTAAACTAGTGAACAACAATGCTTAGGCCTCTACTTCCAGCTTATACATACTATATACATTTTATGGACACAGTCAATTTTACAATAATTATATTTTGTTTGTTTTTACTCCTGAACTTCCACTACCCTCAACCTCTCCGATCAATTTCATGATGTCCATCCGGTTTGCTTCTATATGCCATATCTTTCTAACTGTGCTCTTTCACAAAAGCTCTCAACCTATAACCTATATACGTATTATGGACACAGTATGCTTTACATTATTAGTTATCTTGTTGTTATTAGTTGTTATTAGTCCCATCCTTCAGCTCCATTCAACCCCTCCCATCTATCTCTTAACACCATCCATATTGGATTTCTTTTTGCCATATATTTTTCAACTGTACTGTGATGTTCTATAAAAGTTCTCAACCTTTCTATTCGCATTGTTTCTACAGATTGTAAATTGAAAATAAACATTTTTGCTAAAAGTATTATTATATTATTGATAGATTGACTATGACATTTCAGATCACCCAGTAGTGCTATCTGCAGGGTTGGCTCCATGTAACTATTGCAATCCTTTAGCCATTCCTGGACCTGTGTCCAAAAACATGTTACAAAATGGACAGTACCAAATCAAATTATCTAATGATTCTGTCTCTTCGCAGCAAAATCTGCAGAGCTGGGAAGATTGTATCCGCCATATAAATAACATTCTATTGGTAGCAAGAATTCTATATAATAATTTAAATTGTTTTGCGTATCATTTCATAAACACTATGCCATGGGATCGGTATGTCAAAAATCTCTTCCCAACTATTTTGCAATCTATATGGGACGGCTGTCAATCCTTTGGTCCTTCAATGAAACTGGTATACTTTTTTTTATTCATCACAGTTTTCTTTAACCAATTATGTTCTTTAATGCAAGGCCGACAGACAAGTTCCTTACTTTTTCCCCCTTCCACTTTCCTCTTCCATTTTTGCGGTAATGCTGCAATTATATGGTTGTAATTTCGGGTAGAGCAGACATTTCCATATGTTTTTGTTAGCTACATGTGCGACATAACTCCACCAGTCCTACCGATGATATCATTTACAAAGATTATACCTTTTCTAAACATTTTGTCATAAGAAAACGTTTTTTTAAATCAATTAGTATATTTGAGTTTAACCACAATATTTGTTGCATTATTTGTTCTGTAGTTTCTGGAGGATTAAATTGAAATTGCAACCAACTTTCTATGGCTTGTTTTAGAAATAGTGATATTTGGGAGATGATTTCCTTTTCAAATAACTGAAAGTTACTCCTCTGAGTATATCAAAAAAGGTTTGGTATACCTCGACTGGTATGCCATACAACCCTGGAGTATTCCTGGTCTTAAAGTCTTTAATTGCATCCAGAAGTTCCTCCTCTGTAATTTCACCTTCACATGAGTCTTTCTGTATGGCTGTTAATTTTACGTTATCAATAGAAAAAAAATCTCTACAATTAGCTTCAGTTAGAAGAGATGGAGGCGACTGAAACGAAAACATATGCTTAAAGTACTTTGTTTCCTCCTTCAAAATATTATTTGGTGAATCATGGGTGACTCCGTCATTTGTAACCAGTTTCAGTAAATTCTTTTTGGTAGCATTCCTATGTTGAAGATTAAAAATGAATTTGTTGCATTTTTCCCCATATTCGATCCAGTTTGCTTTATTATTATAATATATTACACTTGATCTTTCTTGAATAAGTTTCTCCATTTCTTTTTGTTTTTCCTCTAATTTATTCTGAGCCTCTATGTTACAGTTTTTATTGCTACAGTATCTATTTGTTCTGTTAGACCTTCTATTTCCTTTGTTAGTATGGACTATTTTGACCTAAATTACTTTTGTTTTCGAGATGAGTACTGAATTGCATGGCCTCTAAAGGCACATTTAAAGGTGTCCCATACAATAAGGGGATTTGCTGTACCTATGTTATGTCGGAAAAAAACAGTTATACCTTTCTCTGTCCCAGTTAACAACAAGTTATCATCCAATAGGCTTTGATAAAATTTCCAATATCCTCGCCCACGTGGAAATTCAGTAAGAGTAATGTATATGCCAATTATATGATGGTCCGACCGCATTCTGTCCCCTATCAACACTTTTTAAACTTTTGGTGCCAACGAGAATGACATAAGAAAGAAGTCAAGATGACTAGCTTGATTGAGTCTCCGCCATGTATATCTCACTAGATCAGGATATTTAAGCCTCCATATATCTACTAGTTCTAATGTATCCATGACATTCACGATTTCCTTAAGAGCATGAGGGAGATTGTTTGTAGTGTGATTTCCTTTACGGTCCATTTAACTATTTAAAACGGTATTATAATCTCTCACCATAATAATAGAGTCTTGAATTGCTTGCAGGGTTGATAATTTATTATATATATTGTCAAAGAAGTGTGGATCATCATTATTTGGTCCGTAAAGGTTAATGAGCCATATCTGTTCATGGTCCAATAACATATTTAAAATAATCCATCTACCTTGCGTATCTGTTTGGACAATTTGCACATTCGGATCAAAATTAAAGTTAATTAATATCATCACCCCTTTTGAATTTCTTAGCCCATGGGAGAAGTATATTTCGCCCCCCCATTCCTTTTTCCACACAACTTCATCTAGAATTGTTGAATGAGTTTCCTGTAAACAATAGATATTATATTCCTTCTCTTTGAGCCATGTAAATATTGTTCTTCTTTTGTTATTATCTGCTAAGCCATTACAATTATAACTGGCTATACTTATTTCACACATACCATAATGAGATACAAGTTTCAAATCTATTTATCGTTATATATTTCCCTCAATCACCCTCATGCTCTTAAGGCTCCAGAGTGGTACAGTGGTCTAAGACACTGCATCTCAGTGCTTGAGGCGTCACTACAGACCCTGGTTCGATTCCAGGCTGTATCACAACTGGCCGTGATTGGGAGTCCCATTGAGTGGCGCGCAATTGGCCCAGCGTCGTGCGGGTTTGGCCGGTGTAGGCCGTCATTGTAAATAAGAATTTGTTCTTAACTGACTTGCTTAGTAAATTTACCAATAAAAAATACCATAGTGATTGAGTGTCTATATACAGTGAGGGAAAAAAGTATTTGATCCCCTGCTGACTTTGTACATTTGCCCACTGACAAAGAAATGATCAGTCTAGAATTTTAATGGTAGGTTTATTTGCACAGTGAGAGACAGAATAACAACAACAAAATCCAGAAAAACGCATGTCAAAGATGTTATAAATTGATTTGCATTTTAATGAGGGAAATAAGTATTTGACCCCCTCTCAGTCAGAAAGATTTCTGGCTCCCAGGTGTCTTTTATACAGGTAACGAGCTGAGATTAGGAGCACACTCTTAAAGGGAGTTCTCCTAATCTCCGTTTGTTACCTGTATAAAAGACACCTGTCCACAGAAGCAATCAATCAATCAGATTCCAAACTCTCCACCATGGCGAAGACCAAAGAGCTCTCTAAGGATGTCAGGGACAAGATTGTAGACCTACACAAGGCTGGAATGGGCTACAAGACCATCCCCAAGCAGCTTGGTGAGAAGGTGACAACAGTTGGTGCACAAAATAACTGTCAATCTCCCTCGGCCTGGGGCTTCATGCAAGATCTCACCTCGTGGAGTTGCAATGATCATGGGAATGGTGAGGAATCAGTCCAGAACTACACGGGAGGATCTTGTCAATGATCTCAAGGCAGCTGGGACCATAGTCACCAAGAAAACAATTGGTAACACACTACGCCGTGAAGGACTGAAATCCTGCAGGGCCCGCAAGGTCCCCCTGCTCAAGAAAGCACATATACAGGGCCGTCTGAAGTTTGCCAATGAACATCTGAATGATTCAGAGGAGAACTGGGTGAAAGTGTTGTGGTCAGATGAGACCAAAATCGAGCTCTTTGGCCTCAACTCAACTCGCCGTGTTTGGAGGAGGAGGAATGCTGCCTATGACCACAAGAACACCATCCCCACCATCAAACATGGAGGTGGAAACATTATGCTTTGGGGGTGTTTTTCTTCTAAGGGGACAGGACAACTTCACCGCATCAAAGGGACGATGGACGGGGCCATGTACCGTCAAATCTTGGGTGAGAACCTCCTTCCCTCAGCCAGGGTATTGAAAATGGGTGGTGGATGGGTATTCCAGCATGACAATGACCCAAAACACATGGCCAAGGCAACAAAGGAGTGGCTCAAAAAGAAGCACATTAAGGTCCTGGAGTTGCCTAGCCAGTCTCCAGACCATAATCCCATATAAAATCTGTGGAGGGAGCTGAAGGTTTGAGTTGCCAAACGTCAGGCTCGAAACCTTAATGACTTGGAGAAGATCTGCAAAGAGGAGTGGGACAAAATCCCTCCTGAGATGTGTGCAAACCTGGTGGCCAACTACAAGAAACGTCTGACCTCTGTGATTGCCAACAAGGGTTTTGCCATCAAGTACTAAGTCATGTTTTGCAGAGGGGGTCAAATACTTATTTCCCTAATTAAAATGCAAATCAATTGATAACATTTTTGACATGCGTTTTTCTGGATTATTTTGTTGTTATTCTGTCTCTCACTGTTAAAAAAACCTACCATTAAAATTATAGACTGATCATGTCTTTGTCAGTGGGCAAACGTACAAAATTAGCAGGGGATCAAATACTTTTTTCCCTCACTGTAGCTGCACCATGATATTTGCATTGCTACTAAGTAACCCTACAATTATTCTCCACTAATTCCCCCGCTAAAGCCCCTCCCCATCCCAGGTTGGGCCGTCATCCCAGTGATCGGCATACCACCCCCGTCCCTAGGGACCCGAGAGGCCAGGACCCATCCATCGAAAACAGCACACAGTGCCACCCACAAAACAGAAGCAGGTCAACTGCCAAAAGCATTTCCAATGCTCTCACCTCAATATATATCTATTCAAATATCTTATGTTCCATTATCAATTAATATGTGTAATAATGATAATGTTGGCAGTTCATGCGTAGGATTTTAACCTATAACCCGGATTGCCATTGTATTACATTACATTTTTGACAAG
>NW_028167173.1:0-5000 GCF_964263955.1 Coregonus lavaretus | reverse complement strand
GATATACAGTATCTCTAAAAGACGACTGTTCTTTCACATTGAAACATAGCAATGTCCTAATGATGTGGATGGACACTTAACAATCCTATGGTATGCCTAACTAAATATCACATGTAGTCATTTTTACATTTTACATTTTAGTCATTTAGCAGACGCTCTTATCCAGAGCAACTTACAGTTAAGTGAGTGCATACATTTTCATACTGTCACACATAGATTGAACACAACTTGAACATAATTGAACATAACTTAGTGACATTGAAACATATTATTATCCTAATGCTATCACATTACAGCCCTGTGGTAAGGATAAATAAACATGTTATACATATACATATGTCAACTGACTATAACTTAGTGGACATGATACAGTATATAGTATACTGCAGGGTATAACTTAGTGGACATGATATATATTATACTAAAGGGTATAACTTAGTGGACATGATATATAGTATACTAAAGGGTATAGCTTAGTGGACATGATATATAGTATACTGCAGGGTATAACTTAGTGGACATGATATATAGTATACTGCAGGGTATAACTTAGTGGACATGATATATAGTATACTGCAGGGTATAACTTAGTGGACATGATATATAGTATACTGCAGGGTATAACTTAGTGGACATGATATATAGTATACTGCAGGGTATAACTTAGTGGACATGATATATAGTATACTGCAGGGTATAACTTAGTGGACATGATATATAGTATACTGCAGGGTATAACTTAGTGGACATGATATATAGTATACTGCAGGGTATAACTTAGTGGACATGATATATAGTATACTAAAGGGTATAACTTAGTGGACATGATATATAGTATACTAAAGGGTATAACTTAGTGGACATGATATATAGTATACTAAAGGGTATAACTTAGTGGACATGATATATAGTATACTAAAGGGCCTAAATGCAAAGCGCTATGTCTGGAGAAAACCAGGCACAGCTCATCACCCGTCTAACACCATCCCTACCGTGAAGCATGGTGGTGGCAGCATCATGCTATGGGGATGCTTTTCAGCAGCAGGGAGAAGAAAAAAAACGTTACAATTTACATACATTTAAAACATTAACATGTAGTGTGTGTGTGTGCATCTATCAGTTACACATTTTTCGTATAAGGTATTTTGTTAGGATCTTCATTAGCTGATCCCCATTAGGTGATTGGTAGGCTACATTCTGGGATCTGGGAATAATGGTCATTTCAATTATTGAACCATTGAGTCTATTCTTGGATAATATAATGTATAAATGTACACCAAGGTAATTCTTTGTCATGCCTCATCTGAGCAGGATCAGATGTTGACAGGGGTCTCAGCAGGGTCAGGCAACCAGGGAAGACCAGTCTGTGATGGCGCTGAGGTGAACTTTTGCAGATACAACACTTTATTCTCTCAGTGCAGCAAACACTGGACAAGACAGAAGCGTCAAAGATTGAAACTATTTTAAGGCAGTCTGACAAACCTCTAAAGTTGATTTCCAAACTGTATCAAGGGTTGATAGAGGCTTTTCCCGATGACACAAAAATGTGAGGAAGACCTGGGAGACACTTTTTATGATGATGAATGGATACAGATATGTTTTAATGCCCAGTCATGTTCATATAATCGCAGACATAAATTACTACAGTTTAAGACCATCCATAGAACATACTGTATGCCAGTGAAACTGAATATCATGCACTAAGAAATGTAATTCCTCTGCTGAAGGTGTAAAACACAAAAGGAAACATATTTGAGTGTTATGATCTTGTGAAGGCTGGTTGAATTCTGGCAAAGAGTATGTTCTTTAATCTCAACATGTCTACAGATTCTCCCTTCACCCTGTTTTTGTTTGCTTGGAAATGTTGATACTGGAGACTGTTATCAGAAGAAACTGTGTAACTTAGCATTTATAGCGGCTAAGAAACACATTGCCATTAATTGGAAGGTTGGTTATAGTGGACATGATACAGTCTATAGTATACTGCAGGGTATAACTTAGTGGACATGATACAGTCTATAGTATACTGCAGGGTATAACTTAGTGGACATGATACAGTCTATAGTATACTGCAGGGTATAACTTAGTGGACATGATACAGTCTATAGTATACTGCAGGGTATAACTTAGTGGACATGATATATAGTATACTAAAGGGTATAACTTAGTGGACATGATATATAGTATACTGCAGGGTATAACTTAGTGGACATGATATATAGTATAATGCAGGGTATAACTTAGTGGACATGATATATAGTATACTGCAGGGTATAACTTAGTGGACATGATATATAGTATACTAAAGGGTATAACTTAGTGGACATGATATATAGTATACTGCAGGGTATAACTTAGTGGACATGATATATAGTATACTAAAGGGTATAACTTAGTGGACATGATATATAGTATACTAAAGGGTATAACTTAGTGGACATGATATATAGTATACTGCAGGGTATAACTTAGTGGACATGATATATAGTATACTGCAGGGTATAACTTAGTGGACATGATATATAGTATAATGCAGGGTATAACTTAGTGGACATGATATATAGTATAATGCAGGGTATAACTTAGTGGACATGATATATAGTATACTGCAGGGTATAACTTAGTGGACATGATATATAGTATACTGCAGGGTATAACTTAGTGGACATGATATATAGTATACTGCAGGGTATAACTTAGTGGACATGATATATAGTATAATGCAGGGTATAACTTAGTGGACATGATATATAGTATACTGCAGGGTATAACTTAGTGGACATGATATATAGTATACTAAAGGGTATAACTTAGTGGACATGATATATAGTATACTGCAGGGTATAACTTAGTGGACATGATATATAGTATACTAAAGGGTATAACTTAGTGGACATGATATATAGTATACTAAAGGGTATAACTTAGTGGACATGATATATAGTATACTGTAGGGCCTAAAATGCAAAGCGCTATGTCTGGAGAAAACCAGGCACAACTCATCACCCGTCTAACACCATCCCTACCGTGAAGCATGATGGTGGCAGCATCATGCTATGGGGGATGCTTTTCAGCGGCAGCCCTGGGAGAGACTGGTAAGGATAGAGCGAACAATGAATGGAGACAAATGCAGGCGAATCCTTGATGATGAACCTGCTTCGGAGTGCAAACAACCTTAGACTGGGGTCAAAGAGTTGCGTTCCAATAGGACAATGACCCCATCCAAAGCAACGCTGGAACGGCTTCAGAACAAGAATGTGAAAAGTCCTAGAGTGGCCCAGCCAAAGCCCAGACTTGAATCCCATTGAACATCTGTGGAAAGACTTGAAGATTGCTGTTCACCGACAATCCCCATCTAACTTAACAGAGTTTGAGAAAATCCTCAAGGAAGAATGGGAGAAAATCCAAAAATGCAGATGTTTTAACTTTGTCATTATGGGGTATTATGTATTGGTGGGTGAGAAAATAGATGCATTTAATCCATTTTGAATGTATATATTTTTTTTTACTTATCTCTTCCATAATGTGAGGGGGTGTCTCCCTGTTACAGAGAGAGAGAGAGAGAGAGAGAGAGAGAGAGAGAGAGAGAGAGAGAGAGAGAGAGAGAGAGAGAGAGAGATATGAGTGAAAGAGACAGAGACAAGGCATATGGGGACAGAGAGAGAGAGAGAGATATGAGTGAAAGAGACAGAGACAGTCCATATGGGGACAGAGAGAGAGAGAGAGAGAGAAAGGGGAGAAGAGAGAGAGAGAGAAAGAAGTGCCTCAAGCTTTCTCTCTCTCCCTCCTCTCTCTCTCTCTCTCTTGCTCTCTCATCCATCTCTCTCTCTTCTCCCCTCTCTCGCCCTCCATCCCTCTCTCTCTCCCGCCTCTCTCTCTCTCCATCTCTCTCTCCCCCTCTCTCTCCCTCCATCTCTCTCCATCTCTCTCTCCCTCCCTCTCTCCTTGCGTGCTCTGCTCTCTTTGGGCGAAACAGAGGTGGTGGATGAAAAGCTGGTGGCGAGAACAAAAAAATTGCACAGGACGGAAGAGAGGATGAGAGAAGAGAGAGTGAGAGAGAGTGAGAGAGAGGGGAGGAGGGGAGAGGGAGAGGGAGAGGGAGAGGGAGAGGGAGAGGGGGAGGGGGAGGGGGAGGGAGGGAGAGGGAGAGAGAGAGGGGGAACGGAGTGAGAGAGAGAGAGAGAGAGAGAGAGAGAGAGAGAGAGAGAGAGAGAGAGAGAGAGAGAGAGAGAGAGAGAGAGAAGAGAGAGAGAGAGAGAGAGAGAGAGAGAGAAAGCAGGAACAGCACGTCAGAAATCGGCTCAATGTAATTACAGAATCCATAGACTCTAACCACTTCTGGGAAAATTTGAAAACACTAAACAAACAACAACACGAAGAGCTATCTATCCAAAACGGAGACGTATGGGTACACCACTTCTCCAATCTTTTTGGACCTATAACAAAGAACAAACAGCAAGAACATATACATGATCAAATACAAATCTTAGAATCAACTACTAAAGACTATCAGAACCCACTGGATTCTCCAATTACATTGAATGAACTACATGACAAAATACAAACCCTCCAACCTGTGGTGGCCTGTGGTGTTGATGGTATCCTAAATGAAATGATAAAATATACAGACCACAAATTCCAATTGGCTATACTTCAACTCTTTAGCATCATCCTTAGCTCTGGCATCTTCCCCAATATTTGGAACCAAGGACTGATCACCCCAATCCACAAAGGTGGAGACAAATTTGACACCAATAACTACTGTGGGATATGCGTCAACAGCAAACTTGGGAAAATCCTCTGCATTATCATTAACAGCAGACTAGTTCATTTCCTCAGTGAAAACAATGTACTGAGCAAATGTCAAATTGGCTTTTTACCAAATTACCGTACGACAGACCACGTATTCACCCTGCACACCCTAATTGACAAACAAACAAACAAACAAATCAAAACAAAGGCAAAGTCTTCTCATGCTTTGTTGGTTTCAAAAAAGCTTT
>NW_028167174.1:0-11910 GCF_964263955.1 Coregonus lavaretus | reverse complement strand
TATACACTGAGTGTACAGAACATTAAGAACACCTAATATTGAGCTGCACCCCCCAACTTTTGCCCTCAGAACAGCCTCAATTCGTCGGGGCATGGACTCTACAAGGTGTTGAAAGCGTTCCACATGCAGGCCCATGTTGACTCCAATGCTTCCCACAGTTGTGTGGGCCATTCTTGATACACACAGGAAACTGTTGAGAGTGAAAAACCCAGCGGCGTTGCAGTTCTTGACACAAACCGGTGTGCCTGGAAGCTACTACCATTTCCCGTTCAAAGGTACTTAAAACTTAAATTGCCCATTCAACCTCTGAATGACACACATACACAATCCATGTCTCAATTGTCTCAAGGCTTAAAAATAATTTTTTAGCCTGTCTCCTCCCCTTCATCTACACTGATTAAAGTGTATTTAACAAGTGACATCAATAAGGGATCGTAGCTTTCACCTGGATTCACCTGGTCAGTCTATGTCTTACTGTTTTGTATACTCAGTGTATATTTTCCTACAATCCAAGAGGACAAGGGGGACAATAGCTGACACTATCTAAGAGGCGGCAGGTAGCCTACAGGTTATGAGTGTTGTGCCAGTAACTGAAATGTTGCTGGTTTGAATCGCCGACTGGATGAAAAATCTGTCAATGTGCTCATGAGCAAGAGACTTAACCCTAATTGCTCCTGTAAGTCGCTCTGTATATGAGCGTCTGCTAAATTACTATAATTCAGATATTAGGACATTTAGCAGACGCTTTTATCCAAAGAAACTTAGTAAAGTGTGCATACATTTTTTATATGAGTGGTCCCAGGAATCAAACCCACTACCCTGGCTTTGCAAGCACCATGCTATACCAACTGAGCTACAGAGGACCACATACTGTATATAGACACTGTAATGTACTATACTATGTAATTAAGCAATTACATGAGGGGGTGTGGTATAAGGCCAATATACCATGGCTAAGGGCTATACTTAACACGACGCAATGCGGAGTGCCTGGACACAGCCCTTAGCCATGGTATATTGGTCATATACCAATGTAATTAGAGCAGTAAAAATAAATGTTTTGTCACACCCGTCGTATACGGTCTGATATACCACGGCTGTCAGCCATTCAGCATTCAGGGCTCGAACCACTCAGTTTATAACTATAAATATACTGTAATGTATAGTTACTGTACTGTACATTCCTCAGTGAATAATGACTGTGCATTAATGCAAACTATATTATTCACAACAGCATTGTTCACACTCAGAAACACAATAAGCGGACATTCTGCCTGCAACAGAGATCGGTGTGTGTGTTGGGGCGGTGTGTGTGTTGGCGCGGTGTGTGTGTGTTGGGCCGGTGTGTGTGTAGCAACTGGTGCAGTTGTTGAGGAAAGGGGTAACAGCTGGCATTGTGTGTGTGTGTGTGCGCGTATTGGTAGGTTCTGAAGCCATGCAGACCAATGCAGACGTGTCAGCGACCAGTGCTACATCCAACATGACATTACACCACCTTGCCACACTGCCACACACACACACACACACACAGTCTCCCCTTGGGTAATGCGTTGCCGTGAACCTATTGCTTTTCAGTAGTTTTTTCCACGCACATTCAATTTCCAGAAATTTGATGTTAACATTTCAGGGACCCCAAAACATGTCATAAAATCATATTTCATATAATAAAGATACCTTTAAACTCACATATCCTAGTTGTTACTGCTAAAGAAAAACATCCTCTTAATTTCGAAGACTGCATATTGACTGTATATTCTAGTCCCACTCTGCTCCGTCTCTCTCTCTCTCTGTATTTGAGGCTCTGCTGCAGAACAACGACAGCATCTCCTTCTGACGACAAGAGTTAAGGACTTCCCCTACGTGGGATTCTCAAAAACAAACAGGGCTGGCTCTTATCTCCATCCAGGACACAGACAGTTATCATCTCTGGCAAATGATACGAGTCCAGATATGCCCTGTTTGATCCTGCTGCATGCAACGCTTACACCACCAGAATTACAGCTTATACATGTTCCCCGATGCAGGATCGTGTGTATGTGGGCGTGGGGGTGGGGGTGTTTGTGTGTGTGTTGTCGTGTGTGTGTTTGCGTGTGTGTGTGTGTATGTGTGCGTGTGTGTGTTTGCGTGTGTGTTTGCGTGTGTGTGTGTGTGTTTGCATGTGTGTGTGTGTGTGTGTCTGTGTGTGCGTGTGTGTGTGTTTACGTGTGTGTGTGTACGTGTGTGTTTGTGTTTGCGTGTGTGTGCGTTTGTGTTTGTGTATGTGTGTGCGTGTGTGCGTGCGTGCGTGAGTGAGTGTGTGCGTGTGTGCGTGTGTGTGTGCGTGTGTGAGTGTGTGTGTGTGTGTGTGTGTGTGTGTGCGTGTGTGTGTGTGTATGTGTGTATGCGTGTGTGAGCATCCAGGTCGTTCAAGATTGTCCTCGAAATTGGACGTCTATCCATGTCCTGAGGACGTTGGGAAATGCCTTCAAAACCGTCCACTAGGGGCAACAGTGAGCGCTATTACCATCAAGTAGACTTGAGGTTTGCTAAGGCGTTGTGGACGGGTGTAAACCATGAATCTGGATCAGAAGGTTGTGTGTTTGATCCCAGTCGAGAACACAGTTACTTATTTTTTATTTTAACCCTATCCCAAACCTTAACCCTTACCTTAACCATTTGGACTGAGTGACTAAACTTAACCCTTAACTTCTAAATGTGACGTTTGGAGAATGTCGATGAACGTCTAATTCTGCAGTGAGACTGTGAGAGTGTGTTGGTGTGTGAGATGTGCGGACAGGCTTACGTTCGTGCATTCTCTGTGTGTGTGTGTGTGCATGCGTGCGTGCGCCGACGTGCATTTGTGTGTGTGTGAGAACACGAGCATACCAATGCCCGTGTGTGTGTGTGTGTGTGTGTGTGTGTGTGTGTGTGTGTGTGTGTGTGTGTGTGTGTGTGTGTCTGTGCGTGTGTGTTCCAGCAGCAGAGAGAGATGCAGAGAGCCCGGTCCCAGGAGTGTAAACCCAGTAATCTACAAATGGCTGTGTGCTATTAAACCTCTAATTCAGCTGGATTAAAGGCTCTGGTGAACACGATCCCCATGCCCAGGTTTTTAGGAGTTCGCTCAAGGTGCCACTTTAAATATTAATGGAGAGATGGATGGAGGGAGAAAAGAGAGGGAGAAGGAGAGGGGAAATTAGAGGAGAGTAATTTCACTTTGAGGAAAAAAATAAAAAGGGGTTTAATAGTAAACCCAGGGTCTTCAGAGTAAGGGAAGGTGTAGCAAAGAAGAGACATTCACAGACATACAGTCCACAAGCACACAAACTGCTGTACGACCTTACACAATCTCTCTCTCCGTTTTAGTCTCAAACACACACACACACACACACACACACACACCTTCTCACTGTATAAGCTCTGTCTCCCACTCCAACACACACTCTGAAAAGGTCTTACAGCGACATAACATACAGTTGAAGTCGGAAGTTTACATACACTTAGGTTGGAGTCATAAAAACTCTTTTTTTCAACCACTCCACAAATGTCTTGTTGCAAACTATAGTTTTGGCAAGTCAGGTAGGACATCTACTTTGTGCATGACACAGGTAATTTTCCAACAATTGGTTACAGACAGATTATTTCACATATAATTCACTATATCACAATTCCAGTGGTTCAGAAGTTTACATACACTAAATTGACTGTGCCTTTAAACAGTGTGGAACATTTTAAAAAATGATGTCATGGCTTTAGAAGCTTCTGATAGGCTAATTGACATCATTTGAGTCAACTGGAGGTGTACCTGTGGATGTATTTCAAGGCCTACCTTCAAACTCAGTGCTTCTTTGCTTGACATCATGGGAAAATCAAAAGAAATCAGCCAAGACCTCAGAAAAAAAAATGGTAGTCCTCCACAAGTCTGGTTCATCCTTGGGAGCAATTTCCAAATGCCTGAACGTACCACGTTCATCTCTACAAACAATAGTATGCAAGTACAAACACCATGGGACCACGCAGCCGTTCTGTCTCCTAGAGATGAACGTACCTTGGTGCGAAAAGTGCAAATCAATCCCAAAACAACAGCAAAGGACATTGTGAAGATGCTGGAGGAAACAGGTACAAAACTATTTATATCCACAATAAAACGAGTCCTATATCGACATAACCTGAAAGGCCGCTCAGCAAGGAAGAAGCCACTGCTCCAAAACCACCATGAAAAAGCCAGACTACGGTCTGCAACTGCACATGGGGACAAAGATCGTACTTTTTGGAGAAATGTCCTCTGGTCTGATGAAACAAAAATATAACTGTTTGGCCATAATGACCATCGTTATGTTTGGAGGAAAAAGCGGTTGGCTTGCATGCCGAAGAACGCCATCCCAACTTTGAAGCACGGGGGTGGCAGCATCATGCTGTGGGGGTGCTTTGCTGCAGGAGGAACTGGGGCACTTCACAAAATAGTTGGCATCATGAGGAAGGAAAGTTATGTGGATGTATTGAAGCAACATCTCAAGACATCAGTCAGGATGTTAGAGCTTGGTGGCAAATGGGTCTTCCAAATGGACAATGACCCCAAGCATACTTCCAAAGTTGTGGCAAAATGGCTTAAGGACAACAAAGTCAAGGTATTGGAGTGGCCATCACAAAGCCCTGACCTCAATCCTATAGAAAATGTGTGGGCAGAACTGAAAAAGCGTGTACGAGCAAGGAGGCCCACAAACCTGACTCAGTTACTCCAGCTCTGTCAAGAGTAATGGGCCAAAATTCACCCAATTTATTGTGGGAAGCTTGTGGAAGGTTACCCAAAACATTTGACCCAAGTTAAACAATTTAAAGGCAATGCTACCAAAAACTAATTCAGTGTATGTAAACTTCTGACCCACTGGGAATGTGATGAAAAAAATAAAAGCTGAAATAAATCATTCTCTCTACTATTATTCTGACATTTCACATTCTTAAAATAAAGTGGTGATCCTAACTGACCTAAGACAGGGAATTTCTACTAGGATTAAATGTCAGGAATTGTGAAAAAAATAGTTTAAAGGTATTTACTAAGGTGTATGTAAACTTCCGACCTCAACTGTACATACACACACACACACACATCGAAGGAGTCAGGTTTAACAGTAATCCACAGATACATATGTAATTCCAAGCCTGCATAGCTGGCCTTCAGCCAAAATAGACAATACATGATTTATGAAGACATAGAAACTGCTGAACATACTGTTACATATTGTGTGCGTGTGTGTGTGTGTGTGTGTGTGCGTATGTGCATGCGTGTGTGCTTGTGTGTGCGTGTGCGTGTGTGTGTTTCACTGTGCTGTTGAAAGTTCTCTATGTACAGTATTTGTTGCTGATATTGCAGTTCAGCACGTTACAAAACAGGTCACATAATGCTTTCAATAATTAGCTAATATTTCTAGTACGTAATAGAGATGGTGTAATGAGATCAGAAAGTTGAAACTCATCTTCTTTATTGTAGATGTTTCACAGAAAGTCATCAGTCTATCCTAATTATTGTACAGTAACAGAACGTTACGGTGCCAAGTATCAATGAGAAAATATGATTGCTATTACTTACTGTACTGTAGCCTGCTAACCAATTACAGTGTGTGATATTAATTCTAGTATAATTACATATGTAGTGAAACATTAAGTTATCACAAGACAGTACAGTCCTGGGCCAAATGAATTGGATGTGAAACAAGGTTGTAGTTGGGTCTTAATTGTGACTAAACTACATTATTGAATTAATGTAGGGCGGCAGGCAGCTTAGTGGTTAAGAGTGTTGTGCCAGTAACCGAAAGGTCGCTGGTTCTAATCCCTGAGCTGACTAGGTGAAAAATCTGTCTATGTGCCCTTGAGCAAGGCACTTAACCCTAATTGCTCCTGTAAGTCGCTCTGGATAAGAGCGTCTGCTAAATGACGTAAATTTTTTTTAAAAAAAATTGAATTAATGGTAGCAGCGGAGTCGAACCAGTGGGAAGTATGTTGATAATTACCTCTTATTAACCAGGTTTACTAAGATACTGTAATTGGCTTTAATAAGTACGCAAACAATAATGATATCAAACTGTGGCGTCACAAGGTACTTGTCTGTTTTTGTGTACTTAATGAAATTATATTCTAATGACCTTTTGTAGTTAGGCAGGTGATATGATTAGCTATTTCTACTGTTGAAATAATGCATAGATCGGCTTAATAAATATGCAAACAATAATGAGATCAACCGTAAAGTGGCTTAGTGTGGCATTATCTGCCCTAAGGCACTGTTCTGAAATTTTGGGATTTAACTTTATAAACTGATGTTATAACTATGTTTGACAGTTTAGCTATATATTGTTGACAGTTTTATATAATTATATTCTTAACGGATAAAGTAAGATATTGAAAGTGCACAATCTGACTATTGTCACTGAAAGGGACCCCAAAAAAATGAAAATATACAACAGAAGTAATCTTTCTTTATGAAATAACTTTATTGACTTTATGTAAATGTTTTAAACGTCTGCATTTCTTCTTGAAACTCCAACTCTGCTCCTCTGCTCAAAACATTGCATAAAAGTGTCCAGTAAAGGTGAGCCAACAAAGTTAGGCCAGCATAGCAACCATCGCTCTCTCTCTGGATGTCCTCAAGGAGACAGAATCAAGCCACACTGTGGCTGTCAAATTAAGCTGTCACACACGTCAAATCAACCGGTCCAGAAAGTGAGAGCAGAGAACATCATCTCTAGATCCCACTGACAGAACAATCAATATATCTACATACATTTCTGAAAGAATATTAGGTTAGAATATTAGGTTATAATATTAGGTTAGAATATTAGGTTTGAATATTAGGTTTGAATATTAGGTTAGAATATTAGGTTAGAATATTAGGTTTGAATATTAGGTTTGAATATTAGGTTAGAATATTAGGTTAGAATATTAGGTTAGAATATTAGGTTTGAATATTAGGTTTGAATATTAGGTTTGAATATAATAATATATAGGTTCCAGGAGGGTTTTATTGTTAATATTAGGTTTGTGTTAAATCTTTTGGCTCTGATCTGCTACTGAAATATACTGTATCTTAAATTTAAGTCAGAGAGTTCTCTGTAATTCAAGACCCAAGAAGAGTTTGCACCTACTACTGTAGTTTCATAAATAACAGGTGATACATTTTTATGAAGTAAGGGGTAAAACGCATCGGTGGAAACACAAACATGGTTTTAGTCAAAATGTGTTTTAAATTATATGTTTCTCTGTTCGGAGCTAAAACACAAAATAATTTTGCCTTCATTCTAAAACCACCTGAATCTGAAAAACAAATAACAATTTGATTATATTTCAATAGCTATAACATAAACAACCTATGATGCCCTACATGTTATATCCATTCCATTACAGCTCCTCATTGAGCTGTTTTGTCAGATAACTAAATCACATATGAATTTGCCTAAATGTATAGAAACATATACACTACCAGTCAAAAGTTTGGACACACCTACTCATTCAAGGGTTTTTCTTTATTTTTACTAATTATCTGCCTATTGGTGTCACCTGTGTCTATCTGATTCACTTGTGTATTTATGCCCTCACTTCCCTGTGTTCCTTTGCTCAGTTTTCTCTGCTAGTTCCTTAATGTCAAGCAGTACGTATCAGTGTTGGATCACGTGACGGAGTTACATGTACTCGAGAAGTGTTCCCCCTGTGTCATTTTGTTTTAGTTAGTATTTAGTTAGAGTTAGTATTTCGTATTGTTTGCTGTCAGCCTGTTTTTTGGAGACTTATTTGCTCCTCATTTGTTTTCGTGAATAGTCCGTTGTTTTGTATCCTGGTTTTTGGACCACCAGTAAAGATCCTTGTTTCCCCATCCTTGCCTACTGCCTACTGTCTATCCTGCACCACACCTGGGTCACACCTCACACCAACCCTTACACATATTATGGCAAGAACAGCTCCAATAAGCAAAGAGAAACAACTGTCCATCATTACTTTAAGACACGAAGGTCAGTCAATACGGAACTTTTCAAGAACTTTAACTGCAGTCGCAAAAACTATCAAGCGCTATGATGAAACTGGCTCTCATGAGGACCGCCACAGGAATAGAAGACCCAGCGTTACCTCTGCTGCAGAAGATAAGTTCAGAGCTACCAGCCTCAGAAATTGCAGCCCAAATGCTTCACAGAGTTCAAGTAAACAGACACATCTCAACATCAACTGTTCAGAGGAGACTGTGTGAATCAGGCCTGGTCGAATTGCTGCAAAGAAACCACTACTAAAGGACACCAATAAGAAGAAGAGACCTGCTTGGGCCAAGAAACACAAACAATGGACATTAGACCGGTGGAAATATGTCCTTTGATCTGGAGTCCAAATTGGAGATTTGTGGTTCCAACCACTGTGTCTTTGTGAGACGCGGTGTGGGTTAACGGATGATCTCCGTATGTGTATTTCCCACCGTAAAGCATTGAGGAGGAGGTGTTATGTTGTGGGAGTGCTTTACTGGTGACACTGTCTGTGATTTATTTAGAATTTAAGGCACACTTCATGAGCATGGCTACCACAGCATTCTGCAGCGATACGCCATCCCATCTGGTTTGGGCTTAGTGGGACTATCATTTATTTTTCAACAGGACAATGACCCAACACACCGCCATGCTGTGTAAGGGCTATTTTACCAAGAAGCAGACTGATGGAGTGCTGCATCAGATGACCCGGCCTCCACATCCCCCGACCTCAACCCAATTGAGATGGTTTGGGATGATTTGGACCGCAGAGTGAAGGAAAAGCAGCCAACAAGTGCTCACCATATGTAGGAACTCCTTCAAGACTGTTGGAAAAGCATTCCAGGTGAACCTGGTTGAGAGAATGGCAAGAGTGTGCAAAGCTGTCATCAAGGCAAAGGGTGGCTATTTGGAGAATCTCAAATATAAAATATATTTTGATTTGTTTAACACTTTTTTGGTTACTACATGATTCCATATGTGTTATTTCATAGTTGTGATATCTTCACTATTCTTCTACAATGTAGAAAATAGTAAAAATAAAGAAAAACCCTTGAATGAGTAGGTGTGTCCAAACTTTTGACTGGTAATGTATGTCTACCTGTTGATTACGTGGTTGTGCGACAGCATCGGATCAATTTATGCACAGCTGATTGACACATTTAATTGGGGCCTCAAGGACGACACCATTTTTTTCTCCAAATGTTTGACACACAAGCATTGCGAACAGACACAAGGTCCCCAGAAACATGTACACGTGCAAACATACACACACGCACACCGCTGTAGCACCAGATAACATGACACAGTTGACATAATTCCTCCACCATCCCTCCAGCATGCCCATACCTGTCCATTGTATACACACTATTTCTTTACCAAGGTATGTTTGCCTGTTTCACTCTAAACAACCTAATTCAGTATGTCTCAGAGTTGAGTACAGCTCAGGACATAGTATCACTGGCAGACAGCAGCTATATATGGGAAAATCATGTGGTTTCAGCTGAGAGGCCTGTGTAAGACTAGGATAAAAGGCCTATAACCCAGTTCCTACACACAGGTCTCACTGGGATCAACTAAACCCTGACTCCGAAACCCAGTCACCGCATGGAGCTGCCAATTTAAGCCAGTTGCACATGGGGCCCATTCAAAACAGATGAAGGTGAGATGCAAGGTTTATATTTACATGATATATAGTATTTAAGGTGCAGGAATAGCAGAAATAAGTAGTGTATTAACAAAATAATCTGGATAAAAACTGGTTTCCCAACAGGAAGGAACATCGGCCAAACAATACAATCTGGCGTCTGACCTTGAATCTTTGTGGAAGCTCATTGGTGGAGCTGAATGCATTACAGGTATGGAGTTGAGGAAGTAGGTATGAGTGCATGTGATAATCTCACCTTCTCTCCTTGCCTCCTTCTCAAAACCCATTTGATGAGATATCCAGAGGTCCCGCCCCTCTGACCTTTTCCTCCAATGGGTTTTGAGAAGGAGGTGGGGAGAGAGGAGAGAGGACACCAGGAGTATGCCATTGAGAGTCATTCTTTGGAGACAATCCTTGGTATACTCAACAAGATGTCATAGTTTCACTTCGAAACTTGACGTGTTATGGATGGATGTCTATTTTTTACACATTAATTACATATGGTTAAAGTGTTAATTCTGCATGGTTACAGGGTTGAAACGGAAACAACTCAAAGTGTAAAGTTTAGGTATTAATTCAGAGTGGTTAAGGTTAGGACTTCGCCTCTGAGCATCATAAGGTCTTGCCAGTGCTGGGCAAAAGTATTTCAGTTTTTTGGGGTGAGCATCGAGGAAGGCATATATCGACGTTCTCAAGAGCTTTTCAAACATCCGAAATTGAAGTCTATTTCTAGTAATCACCCTGGGTCCTATGGTATACTCATTAGACTTGTATTAAATACACACACACACACACAAACACTCAAACACACACATACACATTGCCTGATGTCAAGCTCAAGCTGTGGGATTGGGGAACAAAGGCGTTGGGGTTGAAAGCAGCAGCTGACTTCAAACAGTACTGAACCTCCCTGGATGACCTGGTACACAAGGAGAGAGAGAGAGGAGGGAGGGAGGGAAAGGAGGGAGGGAGGGAAAGGGGAAAAAGAAGGGGGAGAGAGGGGAATAAAGTAGGGGAAGGGGGATGCAGGACAAGGGAAAACAGCAGTAAAGTAAAGAGAGTGAAAGTAAAAAAGAGAGAACAACAGAAGAGAGGAAACATTTGAAAACAAGAGAGGAGAGAGAGAGAGAAGAGGAAGATTGTGAAAACAAGAGAGGAGAGAGAAGAGGAGGAATGTGAAAACAGGCCTGAGTAAAAATGCACAGGTAATTTATAAGAGAACTGCTGCAGAGCTGGAAAAGTGTGTGTGTGTGTGGAGAGAGAGCTGGGTCTCACTGGAGTAGCAGTCTCTCTCTCTCTCTCTCTCTCTCTCTCTCTCTCTCTCTCTCTCTCTCTCTCTCTCTCTCTCTCTCTCTCTCTCTCTCTCTCTCTCTCTCACTCTCTCTCTCTCTCTCTCTCTCTCTCTCACTCTCACTCTCTCTCTCTCTCTCTCTCTCTGCCACAGTCTCTAGCCCTGACCTATAAATCCCTTCAAATCGCTCAATAACCTATAATGTTAATGTCACTTCCACCCCTTCATTCCTACTCCTGCTATTCCACCTCTCTTCCAGTGCTCCATTCATCCTCCTGCTATTCCACCTCTCTTCCACCCCTCATTCATCCTTCCTCGCTCCTGATCCCACTTGACTCTCTTCTGTGTCCTCCAGGCCCTCTGCCCTCCTATCCCACAATCCAACAGGAGTACCGGCTGGCTGGCAGCCGCTACACCCTGATCCTGCCCCAAATGGCACACTATTCCGTATGTAGTGCACGAGGGCCCATAGGGAATAGGGTGCCATTTGGGATGCAGTCCCTGATCTGGGGTTATTCAGAGCCGCTGAGAGGAAAGATAACACATTGTCGCCGAGGCGAAAAGACACTGTGGGGATGGTGACCTTTCCTCCGGTGGTACGTATGTAACAGAGCTAATGATGGGTGATGGGACCTCACACCCTCTAATGCACTCTCTATCTCTCTCCCTCTCGCTCTCTTTTACTCTCTCTCTTTTTTCTCTCTCTTCTTTCTATCAACTCTTTCTACTCTCACCCTCTCTGTGTCCTCTTCTTTCTTATCCATCCCCGTTCCCTCCGCGCCCCTCATCGTGCGCTGTGTTCCTAGTTCTTACAAGCGCGGCGCTGTGTAATCTCTGTGTCGATAAGAAGATTAAAGAGGGGAGCAGAAGATGAGAGAGGATTCATGGGATTCTCTCTTTGCAGTAGAAAAGGATATCAGCAGGAGGGGTGAATGAGAGGAGGGAGACCGGGAGACCAGGAGACGCAGCGGCAATGGCGGTGCACTCCAAAAAAAAAAATG